>NC_139939.1:23085014-23087514 GCF_963454915.1 Gymnoscopelus microlampas
TGCGAGAGAGAGAGAGAGAGAGAGAGAGAGAGAGAGGGAGAGGGGGGGGGGGAGAAAGAGGGCAGAGTGACGTGGGTGGCCATCCACTGAAGCTGCAGCTGCCTGCCACTGGTGCCCAGAATAGCAGCACAGCTTGTGGTTGCAGTGGGAGCTATATGGCTACACAGAAAAATCCTCAGGGTTAATTTAACTCGGAGAGTCTAAAAATTGACCCGAATTGACCCGCAAAAGGCTTGTGGGTCAATTCGGGTCCATTTATTATTAACACTGAGGACTGTTATTATACTCTCTCTCTTCTCTCTCTCTCTCTCTCTCTCTCTCTCTCTCTCTCTCTCTCTCTCTCTCTCTCTCTCTCTCTCTCTCTCTCTCTCTGTCTCTCTATCTCTCTCTCTCTGTCTATAGCTATCAAAGCTAATAGCTCCTCACATCTCTCACTCTATCTCTCCTTCCCTCCCTCACTCCCTCTTTCTAGTCTCCATCTCTCTTTCTCCATCTCTTGCTCTGTCAACGTCTCCTCCCTCTTCCACCCCTGTCTGTCTCCCTCAGTCTCTAATTCCCTCACTTAAGCGACAGTATGTGTGCCACTGTGTCGCACAGAGCAGATCTACAAGCTCACAACGCATTGCATCGCATCGCATCGCATCGCAATGTGTTGTGAGCTTGCAGATGTGCGCATCCAATTATAAATCAGGCATTACACGTGAGGCATTATGAATGTAGAGAGGTGGCTTAGCTCCGCTGGCAGCCAGCAGGTTGTCTCGGCTGGTAGCTGATCGAACTGCAGCCCTTTTACCAGTGATCTGCCTACAGAAGCCAGCAGCGCTGTGGGGGTGCTGTTTGATTATAGTGTGTCACCCAGCTGCATACTGTCATGTCCATTTATCCATCAGTTATCACCAGCTGGGCATGACATCAATAAATACTGCAGAATAGCATAGAATTCCACCAGTGAAATCAATGTGATGGGTGATACTGGAGAGCTCATACTGTACTACATACAAGTACATTACTTAAAGCTGCAATCCGAGTATTTATGTGGGATTCAATACAGCTCTCCTGTGCAAGAGACCAAGTTTCTACCACTGACCTAGTGCCTTATTTATACTTGGTTGTGTGCCATATGTCACGCACCAAAAACAGCAGATCTACAAGCTCACAATGCATTGTGCTGCGGCTGGGAACTTGTAGATTGGCTATTTTTGATGTGCGACACCGGCATGCAACTAAGGATAAATCATCCTTAAGATCTTGCCAAAAAAAAGTTGCAGCTTTTACAATGGTCAGGAACAGACAGTGTCCAGTCAAGTGGCACTTATTCACATCTTATTGTCAGTTACATCTCTTCCCGTCTCCCTCCCAGTAAACTTGATGCATTCATCTACGACGCAGCAGTTCTGAACTACATGGCTGGCAGAGATGAGGGCTGTAAGCTGGTCACTATCGGCAGTGGCAAGGTGTTCGCCACCACCGGCTATGGCATCGCCATCCAGAAGGACTCTGGCTGGAAGCGAGCTGTAGACCTGGCCATCCTCATGCTGTTTGGAGACGGTAAAGATGTCGCCTTCTAGTTTCTTTTAAATGTGAAGCCTCACTATATGTAAATGAATAAATAAAATAAGTAAATGTTAATTTACTGTAGAGTTTTTGATTCATGCAGAAAATAATATGTGATTAATTTCTAAGACTAATTTCATGTTTATGAATTACACCTGTATCTCAGCCTTGACTTTTGAAGCCGTTATGTGCATTTGTTAACTTATATTAACCACTTAAACCCCAGCATCCGTATTGTAGGGAAAGTTGTTGCTGAAAATAGCTGATCGACAAGCTCACAACGCGACGAGCTGCGACGCGTTGTGAGCTTGTCGATCGGCTATTTTCAGCGAAAGCTTTCCCCACAATAACAGAAAACATAAGACACTAGCATAGAGCCCTGAGGGACTGATGATGTAAAAGTGTGTTGATTTGTGGAGATTATTTTATGAACAGAACGCCTGAATATCACAAGCCTTTGTTGCTACAGTTTATTTTGTAAATGTATCCAAAACCCAATCATGGAACAATGTTATTGCAAATGTACCCTAACACATGATGGTTTTAACGTCTGGGTTGACCTGCAAAAATACATCCCTATTAGCACTCCATTACCGCTGTTTACTTTCTGTCTTGAGAATTGCCTTGATCTACTGACAGGTATAATATGGAAGAAAAACACTTTCATTTCTCCTCTCATGTATCCTCTATACTATAGCTCTAAATAGCTTATTATAAAGCTTTTTTTAATTCCCTCATTGCAGTCAAATAAATTCCCCATGCTATAAATTGCTTGCCTTCATCCAGTTCCACGAATCATTTGGTATGCATGCTGCTTCTTTCATATTTGAAACAAAGCAAAATGCAAATTCATGGTGAAACCAGGAAAAATAAATAGCACATTCATCCCTCCACAGATCAGACTAGACCAGTTAGAAAAAAGTAGAAGAAATTAAAAAGTGTCCTA